>NW_020291480.1:471613-478615 GCF_003184765.1 Aspergillus aculeatinus CBS 121060
TTGGAGGTTGTGCATGGTACTGTACTGTACTTTACAGTCCCCGGGGTGTGTATGCAGTGTAGTCTACTGAGAAGGAATGCTTGACCGTTCTTGATTTCCTACCATTGCCATTACCCTCTTGCTGGGCCCTTGGAATTGGGAATCTCTGCACGCAGCTGCGTGCTGCTCTCTGTACTGTACACTACACTACACTACATTTACCTCTCCTAAATGGCAATGGCAATGGCGATGGCAATGGCAACAGCTTGCAGGTTGCAACTGGGCCTGGCGGGTTCTCTCTTTTGGTCGCCGGAGGGACACCTCGTAAAAGACACAGTCCCGATTACTTGTTGTGCACCCTCTGGATGGAATTTTGTTTGTATTATTGTGTGACCCAATTAATCCTTCGCTGATCCAGGAGTCTCGACTTTGTCTTGGTATACTATCAAAAAGAAAAAGAGAAAAAAAAGCAGAATTCCGCCCATCAAGCCAGCTTCATGGAAGACATATGAAGAATCGAATCGCAAATGCAACAAAAGGTTCAGACAGCCGCCCAGAGACAATAAAAATTGAACACAGTATTAGGCATAATAAAAAATGGATAAGGTCGAAAGGTACAATATATGCATGAGGTGAATAAAGCGTCTTCCGTCTGGTCTCTCTTCTTTCTCTTTCTTTCTTTCTTTTGTCTTTCTGGCCTTGGCCGTTCGAGTTGCAACACCTAAAGGTATGATCATCAGGCGGGCACAATAACCGGTTTCATTTCCTTCGTCAACGTTCGTATGTATCATCAATTGTCGTTAGTCTTTCATATGATCATTCAAGATTCTGACATGCACTAAACACTCGCCGTGCGGCGTTTCTCGCTAGGTTTCTGAGCGTATGCAATCCACAAGCGAAAGCCCGTGCCGCGCTGTTGACACTCACGGATCACCTTCCGGTCCGACCAGATGCTGAGAGCTATATCGCCATTCGGGAGGATGGGGATCTCGTAGCATCGCGTGTACCACCACCTGCCTACCTTGGCGACTATCTTGCGGATCGATTCATCGTTTGTGGGTGATGGGGATGGATCAGATAGAAGGTCACCCAGAGATAGGTCGGTGTCATTGGAAGATGACTTCCCATGAAGCTTTTGGTAAACAGTCGCAGAAGTCTCTGTGAAGGGCGAAATACTGCCTGAAGGGCCAGTTGTTGCAGCAAGCACAAATGGGTCCGAGGATGACGTGGAGGTGGATGATGCTGACGATCTCACTATCATTCCTGCAACGGGAATTCGAACCATACATCGGCGGAGATTATCGAACCCATACTTTCCAAGCAGCTTCTGTATGCTATCGCTCGTGGGCTTCAGGCTGATATTCGGGTCGGACACATATGTCCTTTCCTTCAATTTCCTCAAAGCTCTCCGTGTACGGTTGCCCATGTTTACCATATCACGGTCAAGGATGCTCATCTCCAGGTAGCCTCCCGCGCGCAGAACACGCTTGCATTCAGACACAAGTCTGGCTTGCGTGTTCTCCGCACAAGCTGCAGGGAAGCGCAGAACAGCAACAGTAAAATATCCCTTGGGGAAAGGCAATCTGTCGTTGAGGGTCGACTGGTAGAACGTGTGGTAATTAGATGGTGGCTGCCATGCTGCCGGGTGCTTGAACGTAGCGGTATTGACTCCCTCATTGAGACTATAGACACTGGCTGTGGGATACGTCAGGGCACAGTAGAAGGACCAGTCGTCGTTTCCCAGTCCATCCACAACCAAAATTCTTTCTTGATCTCCGCTTTGGGCACGGCCATGTCCGGGACTAAAGAGAACCCTCCCGAATGATAGCCAGCGGCTGGTCATGAGCGAGCCGGACCTGATGTTCGTGAGAGCAGTTGGCCCTTCACGATCACGTTCCGCTATGTCGAATAAGGCAGTGTTGCGCTGACGGCATTCTTCGAAACTGGGAGATGCAACTAATGCTGTGGAGCCAAGCAGGCCTGACGGGTGCTCCGCAAGGGGCAATGGCATCACGCTGTCGGGTTCTTGCTCGGTCAATTCCTTATTTTCATCGCGGTTGTCACAATAACAAGCGATTATGCTACTGAAGGAAGGCTGGGAGGACGGGGCAATAGACGTGCGAGATTCGGCAGGAACATTGGACCTGCGGAGTCGGACAGAGCCATTAGTCGACACTGGAGAGGAAGGCGTAAGCTCGACTTTTGGCCCATCAACCGGACCAGCCGGGGGCTTAACCTGGTCACTAGTCAGCTCCGCTTGGAGCGTTTTGCTAGCCATTGTCGCCATCTCGAGGTTCCGATCCGACTCTGAGCCAATTGAGAACAACGTACTTGTTGTCTGGGGCGACAGAACATGATCAATGAGGTCATCGTACTCCCCCCATACTTCATCTTCCGTCAAATCTGCCCCGGGGCTTGGAACCACGGCTGTGATTGCAGCAAGGCTCTCGGAGCCACTTGAAGTAGATACTACCGATTCCTTCCTGGGTGAAAACGTCATAAACTCATCCTTTGCATAAGGACCAGCAATGAAGTCTAGGACACTGAATTGAAAAAGGTCGGCAAATGGGTTCGCTAGGTCAAACCCGTCAACAGACTGCTTCTGCGGGGATTCGAGCTGTTGCACTGTGGGTGGTTGTGAGATGGAGGGGGGGAATTCGTTAGGCCTCGGGCCAACTGGAGCGAGTAATGAAGGAGAGTCCGCCACGCTAAATGGTCTCGAGAATGACTGCAGAGCCGGCTTGTGCGGTCGCTCCCTTCTCGAAACAACTCGGGGGATGCGACCGATCGATGTTAGGCGACTGGTATGTTTAACTTCCACTTGATCGTCCAATCTACCTTCGGGGCTCCGAGGAGCAAAGCTGTTGTCAAAATAGACCTTTGGAGACTCGGCTTGATCTCGAAACAAATTGTCGTGTAGCTTCGGTGGTGAAGGTAGTAAGATGGAATCGGTAGCGTCTCGTATATTCAAAGCAGCTGGCACTTCAACTGGGGAGGCAATCTCTGTCTCTTCGTCCTCGGTCGGAGGTGAGTTCTCAACACGATGGACTATCTCTTCAAGTGGGTCCGAGTCATCGTCCAGCAGCGCATAGTACGGAAGAGGCCTACGGGCAGCTACGGGAGATACCGTAGCATGAAGCTTTGGGCCAGAAGGGGCGTCAATGTCGACAGGTGATCGAACTGTGTCCGGTTTTCTGTGAAATATATTCCATTTGAGCCCAAGGCCTCTCTTAGATGGCTTTTTCTGTGGGCTCTGTGCCTCAAGAGCTCTGGGCTGTCTATCATCGTCGGGCACTTGAGGTTTCTGATATTGCCGACTGACCTGAGCAAGCACCTGCGGTTTGACAACTCTCGTCTGCTCTGGTTGGGTGACGGACATATCCGCAGGCTCGGAAAATGCTAATATGCTCGAAGTCTTTTGCCCTTCCGAGCCTCTCCAGACTGATTCGCTCAGTGTCACCGAAGTCGCCCTAGATGATAGCAATGTCTCCGTGGAGCCGCTTGCAGATGGAGAAACCTTGGACGGTTGTGTCAGAATTGAGTTTGTGCCTGTACTGAAATCACTTGTGCTCTGTCCGCTCTGCCTTCTCAAAGCAGCAGTGCCATCCATACCACCGCCTTGGATGATCACAGGTTGAAGACGCTCCAGTAGAAAGTCATCAAGCTCGAACTCCGGACGGCCTTTTCCAGGAATGCCTTTGCTGCTGGAAACAGGCTTTGGTCCACTTCTTACTGAGCTTGACGATCGTGCTCGACTGGTCGTACTACTAGTCGTGCTCATCTTGCGGCCTCGCTGCGAGTACCTGCCGTAGCCTTCGTGGCCTGTTCCAGCAGCTGGTCCTTTGCGAAAAGATCTACCTTCGTTATCCTTTTCTATCTCTGGTTTAGATCGTCTAGAGAACAGACCAAGGGTGCGGGTTTTGCCTGGACTGACAACTTCGTGCTGAGCGTTAGGACCCTTGGTCAGGATTCGGGGGCTTTTCCATAGGAGTTCGGGCGACGTGGGGATGCGTGAGGTGGTTCCTTGCGCAGATAAAGTAGAATACAGAGAATCCACAGACGTGGCTGCAGACAAGTTTGAATGTGTCGCTCCCTCGGGTACTGCATTCCGATCGCCTGAAATCCGACATCTATGTCCTGTCAAAGCTGTAGGCATTATGTTGCTCTGAATGATCGGTGAGGGCTCCAGCACCAACTGATGGGTCCCTTCTCTGCTGGGTCGTGTGGGAATATGGACAGAAATCTTCATCCCGTCCGCTCTCTCCTCACGAAAAACAGATTTTGGTTTCTGTGCTGCTCCAGAGTCCGGCTGCATATCGTGGCTTGGCTGCTTCTCACTGAAGAGGATCGGTTTTGTCCAAGTGGGTAACTTTCGTGGCAGGCTACTTCCAGCCACGTTCGGCGCATTAACCATTCTCGTCCCAGACTCTTCATGGTAGCTATCACCATGTAAATCGCCCCGGCTTGCTCTGGGGCGTGGTTCCGATTCATCTATAGCGCTTCGTGCAGGCTTTCCTGCGGATGAGCTCGGCTGGTGTTGCTGGGGAGAGAAGACAGGGAGCCTGCTTTGAGTTGGACTTGGCTGTCTTATACGAGGACCCTTAGGAGGGATCGAGATCCCTGGTGAGTACGAAGACAAGGTAGTAGGTGTGGATGTCCTACTCCACATGCCGGGAGACTCAGAGTATCTCGTCGATGGGCTGCTGGCAGAAGGGATGATTGGGGTTGGGGGTGGGAGGTTCTGTGTGTTGATCGTGGTGGTCCTAAGACTGGCGAACTCCTTTGGGACATCGTGAGCTGTGATATTCGATACGCTGCTCAAAGAAATCTCCGGCGAGGTCATTGGTGATGAAAGTTGTCCGATCAGACTAGCATTACCTGGCGGGGACCGAGATAATGTAGTCGCTGGACGACCAATGGAAGATTGCTCTGGAATTATAACATTCAACTTCTGAGACCTGATTCTATCCGGCATGGGCTTAATTTGTGCACTATGCTGGCCAATTGTGGGCGCTCTCCTTCGCAGAACATTCCGCAGTCGACCTTGACTTGGGGTCTGTGGTTCAGTTCCGGAGTGACTCAGGGGTCCAGCAGCCATGTGGGATGCCAATGATACACGACGATCTGCCTTCGGGTCCGGGGTCGAATGCGGCGAAGATGAGTGGATCGTCCCTTGAGAGGATGAGGGCGGACGAGCCATGAGGCCAGTCGGAATTCTCGACGTCTTCGAGGATGCAGAGGCATGGCGACTATCTTCTGCATCGGATAGAGATGGTGTTCTGCTATTCCTGGATGGTCCATTGTTCGGCCTTGGTATCCGGGGACGGTGCAATAATTGGGCAGCAGAGTTCGAGGAACGCGCTGAAGCCATCCCGGTCGACGATACATTTCGGGGTTTAGAAGCGACATCCTTCAGCCGGGGTATTCGGCCACCGTCAGACTTGTGCGACGACATCGTATGACCAAGATCCAGTCGCCAGCTTCAGTCCGAGGACTACTAATCTAGCGATGGTATGGAAATGGACAAGGCTTGAACTCATTCCGTCTGGTTCCTGATTATCGGGATTGGAGTGAAATCTGCAGGCCAAATGCGATGTAAGCTTCTATACGCTCCGGGCCTGAGTCAGAGGACTGATCGATCACTTACACTGGTAGCTGGTAGCATCGTGTTCTGCGGGGGATATTGAATGACAGGAGCGCTTCTATATGGAGAAAGTTGAAGACTTCACAATATTGCCGCGTGGCGGGGTATTTTTAAGACACAATGAAGCGGTCAAGCACAGAACGATGTACTATACAAGGGTTTAAAAGCACCATAAAGAACCGCGTTCTTGAATTAGCAGGCACCTGAAAAACGAAAAAAAAAAAATGGCCGTCCAGATAATATGATTGCACTTGAGCGAAGACGACAGAAAATATCCAATTGATCGCGGGTATACTTGAGCCGGCGGACAGATGCACTCACTGCGCCACAGCCCGGAGACGTCGCCGGTGGCTAAATGCAGGCAGGAAGAAAAGAAAGTGGTTGAGCTGGGTCTGCACGACCACGTCAGAGAACGTGCTGCGGCAGTCTGCAAATCAGAGAGTCCGCTCAAAAGGAAACTCTCGAAGGCCAGCTGAGAGAGAAGTAAAGGATAGAAAGTGAAGTGAGGAGGAGTAAGAGGGCGAAGGAAGGTCATGGATCAGGTTGTATTAATCAGTGACCATGAGATCTGGACCTGGGCGACAGTCTATGAGCGTCCATAATTGAGTTCAACCCCATTGTGGACCGTCGAGCGCCGCGGGAAAGCAGGATATCCATTTGCAAGTCAATAAATCCCTATAACTAAAGGGTCAACTATCACAGAGGAATCCTGGCGTCGTTTGTGCGATCGACATCGGCGCCGGATTCGAGCCCTGATGTGACCGGGACGATCATTGGCGCAGGAAATACTCTGTCGCCTTGTCGCATAGCATATCAGTACGATTATCATATACCTCCCGTCATCGCCAGTGCATCTTGGAATGGTTATCGTTGGGGGCAAATTGAGCCTAGAGGATCCTCATCTTGGTCAAGGGCACGAGCGTTTTGGACTCCACAGATATTACCGCTGAAGTCGAATTGCGAGAGGCATAACGAGCCAGATCCACCCGCGTTTGTTACCTTCGTTATAAGTGGTGAAGACTACCGCAGCACAGGCCTGAGGACTGTTCAACGGTAAGGGCTGACAGGTCTCTATGGAGTCGAGTGGCGTGGGATAGTGGAATAGTGGACAGTCCGTCGTCCTGAAATCTGACCACTTGCGATGGCCCAACATGCAAATGGCAGGTGCAGGCATCATTGAATGGGATCTATTCATTAAAGGAAGAATTGCCGCAGCTAGATCTGGTCTGTGTGTCAATCATCATCGACTCTGATTTGACGCCTGTCGGACATTTTCCTTCGTTCTATCGGGGATTCGGGGGAGGGGGGAGGGAGAGAGGGGAGAGAGGGGAGAGAATGGCGAGATTGGCGATAACTGAAAGAGGGGGTGGGTTCTTTTT